>NC_056575.1:35652719-35683878 GCF_018340385.1 Cyprinus carpio | reverse complement strand
AGGCCTTGGTAAAATAAGCTATGAAGTAGGAATATAGTTTGAGTTACTTGAGACCTGCTGCAAAGAACAACACTGACCACCGATATCCCTGTTGAATGAACATGGACCATTAAGCTAATTTCCACTGGTCAGATCGATCTGGTCTGATAATTTTAGAGGGGCTTTGGGAATTTCTCAGCCTTAAGCCCAAAGTGTTCTTCGATTTTTACAGTGCACATGAAACAAATTTTAGAATAGTACGCGCACCTACCGGTAACCGCAGGTCATACATGCACGTTGAATTTGTTTTGAACTAATCAGTTGTTCCACATGGTGGCAACACTGTCCCAGATCGTTGTTTCACAGTATAAACAAAACTAAAGAGACAGAATGACAACAACAAAATAGCAGAGACTGCAACAACAACAGATACCTGCATTGACAAGTGGCTTTCGTGCACGCTATCAAATGCATTGAAAGGCTATGCACTCAACTGTATGCATATGCTAGTGTACGTGTACAAAAACAAAGTATACTTTGGGCTTTAAGCTGCAGTCACACTAGATTTTGAGCATGCAAAATTTCTTCAGATGCTGCAACGGTCATGGTATGACCACGTTCTTCAGCGTCTTTTTATAAACTTAAATTCAACACATAACTATGGAAGCCAGTTTCCTTCAATGAACAAAAAATATAACAAGGTAATTGCGAGTTACAAAGTCAGAATTGTGAGATATAAACTCACAATTCTGGGGTTTTGTTCTTGCAATTGGGAGTTTATATCTCCCAATTTTGACTTTCTTTTTTTCTCACAATTACGAGTTCATATCTCACAATTGTGACATTTCTTCTCACAACAAAATTTTTTAATTCAGCTACGAGGACATGCCGTTACGTATAATTCTTCTATTGGTCAGTGGTCACACAAAATCTCAATTTGCAGGTCAGAGTTCACCTAACTTGAACTCTGGAATGCAGTGAAATGCTAAAGAACTTTGAAAGAGTTTCCATTTCCGCTCCAGTTTGCATGCGTACATAGGGTCAGGTATTTGTGTTATGATTGGCGATTTTCAGAGCTGGAGTTGGAGTTAGAACACCATTCAGCATCCAAGCAATCACTGCCTTCAATTTTAAGGGTAGGTTAGGTTAGTGACCTACGCATACAAAAACCTGCGGACCAGCAAAGCATGCTTTCTACCTATTAACATGTCCCGCTAAATTATATGTACAAGTGAAGGACTAACTGAGACTCGTCTGTTCGTATCCTGTCACAAATTATATACATATGCCACTATTGTCCAAATACAATATATATATAGTATATATATATATATATATATATATATATATATATATATATATATATATATATATATATAAATACAATATATATATATAAATACAATATATATATATTAAAAATATTAGTACATAATGCTGAATCTGACTAGAATAAATTATTTAAACTTAAAGGGTTTAGTTCACCTGCGTTTTACTCATCCCCCCGGGTATCCTAGGTGTATATGACTTTCTTCTTTCAAATGAATTGAGTAGGAGTTATTAAAAATTGTCTTTGATCTTTCAAGCGCTATCATTGCAGTCAGAGGGTGTTGCATTCCTTCAGTCCAAAAGAAGTGAAATAAAAAGCACCCTTCCATAAAAAAAAAGTAAACTCACGAAACTCACTCGGCTCCAGGGGGTGAACACAGGCCTTCTGTAGCGATTCTATGCGTTTCTAGATTGTCGTCCAACAGTTGTACCAGAAGCAGTATCCTGGAGCATGACATGAGGTCCAGCTTTGCGCATCTCCAGTGAGTCTCGTGAAAACCACTTTGTTTTCAGGCAAAAGCATCAAAGTGTCACTTACTTTAGCAAAGTGAAAAACCAGTTTTCCCTCTTGGCTTATATCAAAATCCTCGAACAATCTTCTTTTTTTAATCCAGTGTGCGTCACATTCTGGAGCGGCGCATGCACAAAGCTGACCTCAACAGTCCCCTGGAACTGTGTTTCTTACAAACCGCCATTGATTCGCTACAGAATGCCCTTTGTTCACCCCCCGGAGCTGTGTGAGGACACTTTTTATGGATGGGCATTTTTTTATTTCACTGGGGGCTGGTTTGGACGGAAGCACTGCAACACCGCACTGCTGCAATGATAGAGCGTTTAAAGATCAAAGACATTTTTCTATAACTCTGACTGTATATTCGTCTGAAAGAAAAAGTCATATCACCTAGATGCTTTGGGTGTGATAAAACGCAGCCTAATTTTTTTTTTTTTTTTCGGTGAACTAACCCTTTAAATAGACTTAATAACCAACGCAAGATTATAACTTTTTTTATTGCTTGTAAATTTGGATGAAATGGAATTGGCAACATAACGTTTTTGTTTTGTTTTTTGTTCGGCATTTACAAACAGAAAAATATTCAATAAAAAAAAAAAACCGTTCAATATGGTAAATTTTAATTTCATGTCAAACTTTGAGCCCCATGTCAGGTTTTAAATAGAACTGAACCCTGTTTTTTTTTGTTTATGGTTTTCATCATTCATTAATAGCCGTTCTACATTAGGTTTTTCTTTTTTCTTTTTTGTGTCATATTGTAACTTTGAGGTGCCTTGGACTATGGTCCCCGTCATCAAAAGGACCATTTTACCACCCAAACACTCTTTTGCTTGCCTAAATAAGAACTGAGAATCTATGAAGGCACAGTTTGGTACTTGTTTGTTTTGTAACTTTTCAACTAACAATTTATTTGACAAAAAGTCCTGTAGCAGCATGTCCCCTTTTGTAAATCACATATTGAATTTTGACGGTTACAGTTGAAACTTGATTTTACAGTTGGTCTACCAAATACAGTTAATGAACTACAAAACTTGTCTAATGTTGCCTATGCAGAGTATGACTTGGCCAATTATCCATATCTATTATTAGAGTTTTTTTCTCAGTTTGTTAAGACACTAAAACCCCATTCCTCTGAACCAAATTCTCAAAGGCCTAAACCTATTTGTCAAATAAACACATTTTGTATACAAACCTTAAACAGTTCACCATTTGCATATCTCATGCACTCTTTTAGGAGACCTAAACACATTTTCACTCACTCAAACAATTTTGGACTGTGATGCACCTGTGCTGCAAAACACAAGTAGCAAAAGTTAAACACAACACAACACAGTCGTCTTCGTTTACACACAACGGTTCAAACTATTATACACTTGTTCCTAATTATGTGATCAAACCAACTGTACAAAATATAAAGCCAAGCTCATCGTCCCAGGTGGCACAGGTGCACTAAAAATGTTGATACCAACAATAGACTTAAACACTCTAAGGAAGGAGGAAGAGTGTCTGTAGGAGGTTTTTTTTTTTGGGGTTGACAGGAGGAAGAGAATGAGGGTTGAGAAAAAAGCAAGGTGTGGGAGTGCTGTCAGAGCTTGGATCAGCACACCAAGAGGTTTTTTTCCCTTTAGCTCTTGCAAAGAGACGACATTGCCGTTGATTTGTACAAAGTCCTCAGGCTGGGCCAACAAACACGAATGCTTGTGATGCTGAAGGCAGAATGAATCTCTCACTGACTTGTTGATTTTTGCAGGGTCCTCTTGTGGAACCATTTCAGCAGTACAATTGGATTTGAACACCATGGATTTGGCCAAACAACTCGCATTTGACTTGGAGGCCTCAAAGCAGTCAAGAACAGCAAAATTCACGTTGGGACTGAAGCACAGGATACCATGAGTTTTTCACTGAGTAACAACCCCAACATCCAGCACTGACTAGAAACTTTGCACAAGATCCATCAGTATCTCCTGATATCCTATACAAGATTAGACAAACATTTTAAGCCCTGTCCCCCTACTCTTCCTCATAAGTTTGTTTTTTGTTGTGCCACTTGTGATCAACGCCTCTTCCTCTTCCTATCCTTCCTTCCTTTTATTTTCCACTCACTTTTTTTTGGTTAAAAAAACCATTATCCCTGCCTTCACATGGCACATAACAATCTCTTAGTTATGCTATTTCAGGAATATCCCTTTAAAGATTACGTATAATTTGGAAAATTTCTGTTATTTAAAATGGTTGTGCTGCTGCGTCGGTAATTTTACTGTAACTTTACATAGAAGATGTTGTATTTGGAATGTACAATGTGTTTGTAGTTGCATTTAAATTTACAGTATTTTTGTATCTCTATGACAATTAATTGAAATTAATTAACTGAAAGAACAAGACAAAACCTGGCAAGGAACCAGGCTCATTGTCCCCCAGTGGAATTTTTCAATTTATTGCCAACTTTGATCAATGTGTCAAGTTTGTAGAAATTTATTTATTTATCATCTCTATTTATTATTTAATTTTCTGATAGCCCATTATAAAATAAAGTGTTTCTTTCCTTGCGCTCCTTTCTTTAATATCTTTCTGTTTCCTTTCTTTTCTTTCTTCTTCTCTTCTTCTCGTCTCTTAATTATTATTATTCATATTTCACTTACGTTTGAGATTGCCCTTGGACTATTGGCCCCTTTATCAAGAGAACCAAAACACTCTTTGCTTGCCTTAGAGAAGAACTTGAGATATATTTAATTGTAAAGAAAGGTACATTTTTGGTACTGTTTTTGGGGTTTGGTTTTTGTGTGAAACATCCTTCCTACACAACAAAGTTTTTAAACCTGGACCAATGTCTGTCAGCAGCATGTCCACCTTTTGTAAATCAACAGAATTGATACTTTTGAACGTCATAGTTCAAACTCATCATAAACCGCTGTGTCCTGAAACAAAACAACCACGAACACCTTTCACAAACACAAACAAACACATTTCACATATATTCACACACACTCCAATTTGCTCAGTGTTTTCTGCAAAACTCTACACAAGAACATCATTTTGCACAGGTTTAATTATGGCTAGGTGATATAGCTAAAAAATGTATCAATGATATAATGTTTCATATCGTTCGGTATCGATAATTATTGACATTTTGTATAACCTTTTTTAAAACAAAGAGCAATAGAATTTTTTTTTTTTTTTAATTTAACCATTGTATTTTTAAATTAACTCAACATATTGAGACAACCAACAAATATTTTTTGTTCCAACAGTCAAACACAAAATAAAAATTAAACAAATACTGTATCTAATTTCTAATGTTTTATATGCAGATTAAATAGGACTCAGGAGGGCGCAATGAGCAAAATAATGCAGCGCATTAAATTGTCA
Source organism: Cyprinus carpio (assembly GCF_018340385.1). Lineage (NCBI taxonomy): Eukaryota > Metazoa > Chordata > Actinopteri > Cypriniformes > Cyprinidae > Cyprinus > Cyprinus carpio. Next base: position 35,678,693 of record NC_056575.1, on the reverse strand, counting down.
ACGCAAGGAAATATCGGTCTATAAAAAAAATTAAAAAAACTTGCATTACGTTTAAATTACCTCTCATAAATCATAAATTGCATAAATAATTATGAACAAAACACCATCATGTATTTATGCATTGCTTAATACAAAGAGCCGATTCGCCTATCACACAGATTGCCTTTAAAAACACACAAGACGCAGTGAAAAGGAATAAACCTCCTCACATTTGTGTCGTGTTTTCTAAAAGTTTAAAGGTGCCATGTGTAAAAATTGAGGTAAAAATATCCAAAAAATGAAAAACCCTACTAACACGCATCAAATAATGGAGAAGAAAATAAGGGCGATTGATGTCATTAAAAAAATGTCAAGTTATAGTGCTGCAGAGATATCAACCTTAATTAGCATTAGCATTACTAGCCACGGCCCCGACAGGTGTCGTAATACCCGTTTCGGCCATGGGAGGCGGTATGCGGGCAACATAACCCCCAGCCAACCTGCAATACACGAATAACTCGCACGGCTTGTGGGCAAACTTGAACCTGATGTCAATCCGTGTGGAAGGTACAGCCCACTACTTCATTTCAGTTCAGGGAAGAGAGCGGAAAGAAGGGTTAAGCCCTTGGCAAGAGACACCTACCACCACCACCCGCTACAGGGAAACAACCGCCCTCAGAATCACAAATCAATCCGATAAGAAAGGAGCCGAACCAGAGTAAACATCGGCACTACTTTTCCATCGCTTGAGGACAAACTGATGGACTTGAAAGAAATGATGAGGTTCGACTCCGAACTTGCAACATTTCTTTTGGATTGGTAAGTAAGATGCTGTTAGTATTTCACTAGAAGTTTGTTTTATATGTTTGCGTATTTTTTTTCGGGAAGGTTAACAGAAATGTATCGAAGGCCTGTTCGATAAAACGTGCTAATGTTAGCGATGGCTAACCGTAGCTGCGTTTGATAATTAGCTAGCTATAACTTACCCACAGAAAACTCCGATCCGGTTTTTCACCTGTTATCAAGCCCTCTCTCTACCAAGCTGATGCTAAAATGTAAATTACCTAAGAAGCTTGAAATGTCTTCGATGATAATGAACCCGAGAGAGAGAGAGAGAGAGAGAGGGAGAGCGCCCCGGGGCGCGTCCGCGCGCGCACTCACTCACTATATTCAGAGCGGGTCAAGTTTTTTGCTAATGAAAATCAAACTTGATATATGCTGCTAAATTAGCATCAGGGCGCGGCAGCATACGTAACACTCTAAATAGATGTTTGTCCCTATTTTCACTTGTATATGTGCAGCTAAGAATACTTTTATCATTTTTTACTAAATTGGATGTGTGGCGTGAAAGCGGGTGAAAAGAGTCAATTGCGTGTGTCTCACGGTGAATGCCTGAGAGTTGGCAGCTCTGGTTGTATTGGTTTGGCGCTAGCTTGGTCAACATCAGCTGTCTGATGTTGACCAATGATGTTGACAGAATGCTGTCTGTCAAATTAATTTAATTCAAATAATGTGTACTATACAACTAAAAATGTACTATGAACAAAACGAATATGAACATATTCACTGGTAAAGGTGAAGGGGAGTAGCTTGAAGATGTCATGTTTCAAAATCACTTGACATCACCCAACGTTCCTCTGGAGGCAAAACGTCCTCTTAGGCGTCGGCTCTGGCTCTGGAGGGTTGTGGTGAAGGTAGGGGCTGAGCATAGAGACTATGCCGTTTCTCGTTTGTTACTCTAGAGTAGACCAATTCACTTTATTGAGGCATACTGCCCCCATCTGGTATGGAATGTGGAGTATGACTTGATTTTTTTGCCAGACATGACACATGGCACCTTTAAACTGTTTTAACTTTGCATGGCTTTCTATACCATACATCTCTTGTGTGAGACGCGAGTGCAGCAGTCATATTTGTCTGTCTAAAAAATGCACTGAATTTGCATTCTGTGTGAATGGCTTGGTTTCAGTTTTAACCTAATCAAGGTCTTCTACACGTTGGGCTACTATATTTCGCTAATATTTTTGAATGAATAATGCAGAAAGCTTGTGGGCTGGACTAACAAAACATTAAAATGCAAAAACGTCACATACATCAACATCATTGCATCTCGTGAGCCACTGATGACGCTCCCTGACGCACACCTACCATTTGATTTGACTAGTTTTTGCATTCAGATGCAAATGTTTTATTTAAAATTTGACTAATATTAATTTTTTTTTCACAATCTCCTCATCACAGACAGGCACAGCACTCATTCAGCATATGTTCGTGTTTGTTGTGTGCTGTCTAGCATTACTCATAGCATGTGCCTATATCGTGCAATACATGTATATCGAACTTTTTTTATATCGTTACTCGAAGAAGGTGTACTGTCAATAAATATCAATACCATTTTATCGCACAGGCCTAAGTTTAACCATGTTCTCATTTAGAAAACACAAAACACACAATATAACTACCTTGAGAATCACAAAATGAACACAAATAGCTCACATTTATCCATGTGTGAACATTACAGCTTTTCTGAATTGCTAAAACACTAAACACCAATCTCTGAACCAAATTCTTACTAGCTTAAACCAATTTGTCAAATAAAGCACTGCTAAACCTTAAACACGTTCGGGCAGTTAGGCTCTATTTGCAAATCACATGCACTCTTTTTGCAAAACTCTAAACACATTCTCACTGAGATGCATTTGCGCTGCAAAATGCTAAACACAAGCAGCAAAGGTTAACACACAACTAAGCACGTTGTCATCGTTTACACACAACGATGTTTCTAATGATGTGATCAAACCAACTGTACAAAATATATTGAGCCAGTTCATCTAATGAATGCCTCTGTACTGCTTATTTTATTGACTCTTGTGTGTGATCTGAGAGCAACCGTTTATTTTGAGTGCAAGTGAAAGGGTTTTGCAGTGATTTGTTTGAGTTTGATGGAAAAGTCAGAGGTTTTGCAAATTTAGTTTGGCTTTTTTGGAATTTGTGTTTACGGTTTTGAGAAAATGAGTGATGGTTTCAAGAAAATGGTTTTTAGTAAATTCAGAAAAACTGTAAGTAGCAAAACTGATGACACGCCAGTCAGAATGTCAGGATGATATAAAAAGGAGCACAGGTTTTGTGTGTTGGAAAATTTCACATGTTTTGGACTAGTGGGAGACAAAGAGGAAGAGGAGGGGAAAAGAAAAATGAAGGGGACGGGGGTAAAAGTACCATTTATTCCTGATGAATACACAGCCCTGTAGTTGAACATGTTCTTGTGCATGAGGACAGCTCGTGGCCTACAGGCTCATCTCACAGGCTTCTTCAGTACTACACGTTACAGATAGAATATAGGACCAGAACAGTAGCAGTACTTCAAATGAGAGACTTTATATATAGATAATATATATATATATATATAATATAATATATATAGATATATATATATATATATATATATATATATATAGATATGTACAGTATATACTGAAACAAACAAGTTTTGTAAACCCTCAAACTCATAACTGCAACTAACTGATTTGTAGCCAAGTACAGTACTTCTTACATGTACTGTATTTTTGCAGAACTTGATGACTCTATATTCTATTGTGTTCATTTGCAATTTGACCTTCTGATCTGTACTGTAAAACTGTGTTTCTGATGGGCTTTGTGTCATGTCTGAGGGCAAATGTTTGTTTGTTTTTTTTTTCAGCGAGATTGAATAGTTTAAGTGGAGAGCTTCATTTTGACCTGAAAATAGGAAGTATGGGGACTTGGGTGAAAAGTTTATGGATTTGTGTTTCGAAAAGGAGTCACAGTTTCAAGAAATGTGTTTACGCAATCAAGAAAAACTGCAGGTAAAGCAATGATGAATAAGGTGTGGTATTTTGATTGGTTGTGTTCTAAAATTCAAGATACTTCCTTAATAGATTTTTAGGGTGTGTTACAGTATTATAGAGATTGTGTGTTGTGTTTTGCAAAAAAAAGTGTTTGATTTTGGTGTCCTGTGGCTCTGGTTGTTTGAGTTGTCAGGTTTCAGAAATTGGTGTGACAAGTAAAGATTTTGTGTGTCAGCAGATTTGGGAAAAATCTCTAGTAACTAAGATTATTTTCTTAAAATAATTAAATAAATTCAACTGTTTCATTTTAAGTTATCAAGAACCACTCATTGTTTCAAAAGCAATTAACATGTGCACATGGCAAAATGAAGGCTAAGTGAGGAGAAAATAAGACAAGGGTGGAAAATCGAAAGGAAAGACTTTCAGGGCAGCTAATGAATAACACAAACAGCTGTCTAATTACTGTAGATGGCATCATTTAAAAGCTTTTTAGAAAAAAAAAATGGAGGAATGATAAAGTGAGAGAGACAGACGGGATACAAAGCGTGACAGGTCTGCCATGTGTGGCTGCCTTCAGCACAGTCACAACTCACTGTGGGACCCCAGTGAGGCTGAAGGCAGTTACCCTGACAACTAAACCGCCAATAATGATGTCTGCGGCTTTGATTGACATCTGCTCAATCTCTCTTAAAAACATGTATAGAGATCTCAAACCATGAAATATGGAGATCTCACTTTGCTTTTTCAGTCCCCTATTTTCCGATTAGATATATTTCATCATTTTTAAACAAGCAGAGCGAACCCAGCGCTTTCTGATTGGCCCTATGACAGCGTTGGCCTTGTGACATGCTGGGCTCTGACGACCCCTCGGGGACCTCACCTAGCTGTCGACAGGTCCAGGCTGAGAAATAAATTGGATCTGTGTGAAAAGAGAGTAGCTAGACGACTCCTACAGAACAGTTAGTCATACAGGAACTAATTACATAAAAAGGCCTTAACCAATTTAGCATGAGATTTTCTGTTCTTCAGGTGTTGACTACTGCCGCCAAAAGTAACCCTGCATGAAGAACAGAATAGGCTACATGATGGAGAGGATAGACGAGAGGAGAGGAGAGGAGAGGAGAGGAGAGAGAGGAGAGGAGAGGAGAAAATTAGAGGTGATGAGGATAAGGGGAGAGGGATGAAAGGGAAGAATGAGAAAAGAAATAATAGGAGAGGAGACTAAGATGGGCGAGGAGAGGAGAGGGGGAAGATGCAAGGGGGGAGAGTAAGGAGTAAAAATGAGAGGAGAGGATGAAAAAAAGGACAGAAAACAAGAAGGTGAGAGGTTCAGGGGAGGAATTTGGAGATAGAGATGAAAGAGGAGAGGAGAGGAAGGGAAAAAGAGAAAGGAGATATATTAAAAAGATGCGGAGAAGAGAGGATATGAAAGGCCTTGAGGTGAAAAAAGTGGAGTGGAGAGGAGAGGAGAGGAGAGGAAAGATAAGAGGAGAGGAGAGGGTAAAGGCGAGGATATTAGAGGATAGGAGATGGAAAGAGAGGAAGAGGCCGAGGAGAGGATAGGATAGGGCGGAGGGGAGAGGAGAACAAAGAGGAGAGGATCGAGGCCGGATGTAGGAGTTGAGAGGGTAGGGTGAAGATGAAGATGAGCGGAGAGGAGAGATATTCCAGGTATGAGAGGAGAGGAGAAGGGTGAAGGATAGATGAGAGGTGAGATGAGGAGAGGAAGAGGGAAAGAGAGGATAGGTGAGGGAGAAGGAACAAGTGTAAATGGGGGGGGATGAAAAAAATTGAGTTGGGAAAGCGGAGAGGAACAACAAAGGAATCCACAAGAAAAAAAGTTACTCAAAACAGCAAGAGGAATTATCAAAGTTCAAGGGAAAAGTCAAAACGATCAAATTATTATTGGAAAAATTTTATATGAACACATATTCACAAAATAACTTAGGAATAAACTCTGGCACTTAGTGGAACATTACCAAAACCTATGCCACCAAATCAGCATCCCATTTGCATTTTGAAAAATTAAATCTTCAAAAAGGAAAACCAAAAAAACACCCAAAGAATGTGGGTTTTGACAGTGAGTGACAAAAATATCCAGAAACAACAGTATGGAAATCTTTCAAATCAAAAAAACACAGAGATCCTGACAATGAAGAACTCCGCCCATCAATATCACGAAGCCCTTCGACTGTACACAAAAACTTCTACGCGTAAAAAAGGAAGAACACACATGAAACAAGTATTTTCAAGCAATGGAGGTAGTCAATAAATACCAAGTAACTTCTGGAACAACGTGGAAACGCTCTATAGGCCACACAGGAGACCTGGTCTTCAAAACGGGAACATATGGAGGACACACTTTGAAAATCTGTACAAAACCACTGGGAGGAACATGGTTCATTCAAAAACGGTGAAAATATGGAGGAATACTGAGGAAAATCTGTACAAAACAGGGAGAAAAAAATCCTGCCGAAATGAATTAAAAAACAACCAAATAGAAATCCTAAAAGCAAACATTTAAAGACAATCAAGACACCCACTGGATTTCCCAATCACAAGTGCAAATGAGCTGACAGACGCTCAAGCAAGCACAAAACCCAAAAGGCATGTGGATTGATGGATACTGAACCGAAATGATAAATACACCAATGGCCACAATTCAGCAACCGCAATAATCAAAGTTATTCAAACTTTGTTTTGAGAGTTAGGATATTCCGCCGCACTGGAGCCCCCAAGGCATTAATTAACACCAATCTTTAAACAAGGAGACAAAGTATGAGCCAAACAATGACAGAGGCATATGTGTCAATAGCCAACCTGGGGAAAATAGTCTGTTTCGATTATTAATACAAGATTACAAAACTTTCTCAAAACCCACAAATCCTGACAAAAGTCAAATTGGATTTCTGTGCCAAACACAGAACGTCGGACCACACATCTACAACCCTCACACAATCTTGATAGACATGTATACCAATAAATCCAAAATCTTTGCTTGCTTACCATGACTTTGAGAAAAATCTTTGCTTGCTTTTCGATTCGATGAAAAGGTTTCGAAAAAAAAGGAACGAAGGGGTCTCCTAAAACTACTGGAAAATGGGGATGAGGATGAAAACCTTTGATTTAAATCAGCACCATGGGGGAAAAACATACTGTGTGCTGTAAAAATTGGAAATAAACGAACAGAATTTTTCTACCAGAACAACGAGGAGTCAGGACAAGGTTGCCCACTGAGCCCACTCTATTTAACATCTATATAAAGAGAATTAGCCAAAGCCTAAAATAAATTCCACTGCCGCCGGCCCAACCCTGACCGAAATCAGAAGTCTAAATGTCTCCTCTTCGCAGATGATTTTAGTCATTCTGTCAAAAACAGGAAGAGGGACTACAGAGCAGCTCCTCGCCGAGGGGAGAGGACATTCAGGAGGGACGTGGGACTCTCAAGAAAAAACCTCACAAAAACTAAAATAAATGATTTTTCAAAATAGATTCCAGGAGATGGGGAAAATAGGGGGGGGAGAAGGGAGGGAAGGGAATCCAGGGGTGAGAGGGGAGAGAGAGGCAAGGAAAACCCAGGATACAATATCTGGGGAGGGAAAAGAGAGTTCCAACAGGGAGAGTGAGAATCCCTGGCTGTGAATGAACTGAAGGCAAAAGCACTCTGAGAGTCTTCTAGAATGATTAAAAATACTATTCGACATGAATTCCAATCAGAACCTAGGGCCTAAGGGTGGGGGGATAAAAGCAATAATTGAACCCAAGAAATTTTGGAGGATGAGGCAGGAGATATGGGGGACTCTAACAACCAAGATTTCTCTAAATGGAAAGCGGGAGAAAAGAGGATGGGTGTAAAATCGAACTCTTGCATACAACAAATTGGGAAAAGGGGTCCTAACAAGTAACAGGAGAGATGCAACGCCAAGAGACTCTGAGAGCGAATTAGGAGAATACCCCAGGGAAGGTATCCAGAAAAGAGCTGGGAAGTTCCTACCAGCCCTGAAGCGCAAGGCGAGGGGAGCTCATAGGGCTGAAGCCCCTGCGGTGTCAGGAGAGCAAGGGCTCCCGGAGCGCACTCTCACAGCTGATGACAAGGAAGGTAAAGAGGGAGGAGGGCACAGACCACCATCTGGCCACAACCAAATTATACAACTACAAAAAGCAAAAAGGGAGACATCACCTATTGGAAAGATGCTACTAAAGAAGAAAACAAAGGGGGGAGAGGAACTCTATTTAAAGCTAGGAGTGATGGGTAGGAGTAGGGAAAAAAAGCAGATAACCTGAAGGGTGTGGAAGGGAGCGCTAAATTGAGAAAGAGGGGGAAATCAGATATAGAGGGGGGAGGGATCACCGTCTGGCTGTAGAGAGAGGACGGCACAGGCGAGAAGTGGCAGCCGAGAGAGCAGAGATGTGTTCACTGTTGGCTTCTCAAGATGAGAGGCTGGAGAGAAGGAGGAAACAGAGAGGAATGGGGGGGAGAGACTATTCCACAGGAGTAGATCACAAGGCGGTACCAGAGAGAAGGACAACTAGAGAACCAAATTTAGGGGCGGAAGACCAATAAGGAGGAGGGGGAAAGAGGAAAATCATATTGGGGAAGGGAAAACTCTAGTGGGGGATGAATCTCACACAGAGGCAAAGGGGGTAACAGCTCGCACAAACTACGAGAGTGATTAAATGGTGGGACTAAAACTAGGGGGTCTGGAGGGGGTTGAGACACATTACAAGACACAAGAGGGGTTTTTGGGTAGAGAGAAGATTTTAATTTGTTGGGAAAAGAGAAGAAAGGAAGGGGATTTTATACAATGTTATACAGGGGGGGCATGTTTTTAGGATGGATTTGTATTTGATTATTCTGTTCACTTGCCTATGTAATGGCCAATGCTTTGGCAAGATACTGTTAACAAGTCATGCCAAATAAGCTCAATTGGAATTGAATGGAATTTGAATTGAAAGAGAAAGAGGATAAGGGAGGAGAGGGGGAAGGACGGAGGAAAACGAGGAGGAAGAGGGTGGAGAAACAAGAGGAGAGGAGGTGGGCAGGGGAGTGGAGTGAAGAGAAGAGGACGAGAAGAAGGAGAAGTGAGGGAAGAGGGAGAGGGAGAGTAGAGGAAGAGGGGAGTGGAGAGGAGAGGAGAGGGAGGTAGAGGAGAGGGGAGGAGGAGAAAGAGAGGGGAGTGGAGGGGAAGGGAGGGGGAGGGAGGGAGAGGAGGGGAGGGATCGGAAGGGGAGGGAAGGGGGGAGAGTGGAGGTGGAGGAGGAGGAGGAGAGGAGAGGGGAGGAGGGGGTTGAGATCGGGAGAGGAGAGGAGAGAGGGGGGGGAAGGGGGGGAGAGAAGGGAGTGAGAGGAGGGGAGAGGAGCGAGGGAGAAGAGGAGGAGGAGAGGAGTGGAGAGGAGCTGGAGTGAGATGGAGAGGGAGAGGAGGGAGGAAGAAAGGAGTGAATAGGAGGAAAGAGAGGAGAGGAAAGGGGAGGGAGGGGAGGGGATGTGGAGGGAGGGAAAGAGGAGGGGAGGGGAGAGGGAGAGGGGAGGGGAGAGGGGGAGTGGAGAAGGAGAGGGAGGAGAGGAGGAGGACAAGAAGAGAGAGGGGGGAAGTGGAGAGGAGAGGTGAGAGTAGGGAGGAGAAGGAGGAGGGTGAAGGAGAAGGAGAGGAGTGGGGTGGGGTGGAGAGGAGAGGGAGAGGCGAGAGGAGCGGGAGGAGAGGGGGGGATAGAGGAGGAGGAGAGGAGAGGAGGGGAGAGGAGAGGAGTGGGAATGAGTGGAGAGGGAGGGGGGAGGAGAGGAGAGGAGGAGGAGAGGAGGGGAGGAGAGAGAGGAGAGGAGAGGGAGAGACAGATGAAAGGGAGGGACAGTGGAGTGGATGGGAGAGGAGAGGAGGGATGAAAAAAAGGAGGACAGGGGAGAGGAGAGGGGGGGGAGAGGAAGAGGGAGAGGGAGAGGATTGAAAAAAGAGGGAGGGGGGAGAAGGGGAGGAGGCGAGGGAGAGGAGAGGGGTGGAGAGGGAGTGGGAGGTGGAGAGGAGCGAAAGGGGAGGGGAGAAGAGAAGAGGAGACGGAAAACAAGAGGAGAAGTAAGGGAGAGGAGAGGAGAGGAGGAGAAGTGGATAGGAGGGGGAGAGGAGAGGAGGGGGAGGAGAGGACAGAGGAGAGGATGAGAAGAGGAGAGGAGAGGAGGAGGAGGAGGAGAGGAGAGGAGGGATGAGGAGGTGGAAGGAGGGAAAGGGAGGTGGACAAGGAGAGTGCCCAAGAGTATAAGAGGAGAGGAGGAAAAAAGTGGACAGAGGAGGGGAGAGGAGAGGAGAGGAGGATGGAGAGGAGGGGTGAGGAAGAGGGGGAGGAGGGGGGGTGGGGGGAAGTGGATTAGTTTTATATTATAGGGGAGGAGAGGAGAGGATAGGGATGAAAAAAGGAGGACATGAGGAGAGGAGGAGGAGTAAGGAGAGGATGAAAAAATATCGGACAGAGGACTGAAGAGAGGAGAGGATTAAAAAAACGATGGACAGCGGAGAGGAGAGGAGAGGAGAGGAGAGGATAGGAGAAGAGAGGAGAAAAGAAAACGAGTAGAACACAGGAGGAATTAAAAAAACAAAGAAGAGAGAATGAGAGGTGATCTTTGGAAATGGCTGGAGAGAGATGAGAAAGAGGAGCAGATCTGACGACACTTTGCGGGAGGTGGAAGGCATATAGCACAGCTCACAGGGAGGATGGAAAGAGAGTCACAAAGACACGACCCTGGGTTTGAAAGACAGCAAAACAAATAAAGCAGTGGAACAAGTGAATCTCTTTCAGCTCCTCCTCTCTTTCCCTTCATCTGCTGGGTTGTCCTCAGACCTCAGTGAAATCCCAGACGATTCTATTTGGCTTTGGCTTTTCCTGTAGAGTGACCTGGATAACGGCTCCTCAGAGAATAGGGCATCTCACTGAACTAGATTCAAAGCGCTCGGAGAGAGAGGTGCCTTCACACCCACAACACCAGCACTTTACTCTAGCAGCTCTGTACCTGACTTGAGCACCTCAAACTGGAAAGACTTCTCAATTATTGATGGAAGACTTTGAAAAATATCACAAATGCTGAAGCTTCCGAGGAAGAGAGGCAGAATATGCAAATCCAAGCACAACATTGGAACTGTTAGTTTGCATTACACTTTGAGAAGTAATTCAGAGCACTGTGGCCTGGTAAACATGACAAACGCTCAGATATTTTTGTGATCGGTGTAGTACAGGGTGCACACACACACACACAGGGAGCACAGGTGACCATCTGCAGTGCTACTGCTTGAATATTCTCAGTGCCTTTTTCAAGAAACCTGCCCTAATTTCATCTGACAGGGGCTGTGAGAGCCTGGAACCTGTTTGCATGTGTGCTCTCTTTTGTGGGCTACATCAAGAGGCCAACAAGATTTTACAAGAATTGTAAATGTGCAATTCTTAATTCTGAACTAGGAAATCAGTTGTCATTTTCTCTCACACAAGCAATTACAGCAAACATAAAAAATACAAATAAAATAAAATAAATATATATTTTATGCATATTAATACAATACAGACTAATATATTTAACTATATTAGAATTATATATATTGTATTTTCAGGATCCAAACTACATGGCAACTAATAGCCAGGAATATACAGTAAATTATAGAGAGGTAAGAGGAGAGGTGTTTAAACGGCACACATAAAAGTCAACGATACCTCAAACTACCAGAGACTTGCAATGTAAATGGATATGACTCACAAAACATCAGAACAGCCAATGTCTCATAACATACTTCATTTAAAACTCTCAGAAACTAGTTCCTCTGGTTCCTCTGGTGAAAACGGCTTCCTTTTATCTATGACAGCCCAATTACTGAAGGACAGATTAATAAAATAAAATAAAATCCTAATAGTAAATATGATTTTATACATTAACAGTCAAATATTTTATTGCATACTAAAGAGAGCATCATGATTAATGTGACTTGATTGAAATCTCCTGAATTCTTAATTCAAACCCTGAATATGTATAATTCATTCATTTCATTTATTTATGATTTGTGACTGTGTTTTTTAAATCCACTTTTCAGTAATGCATTCACTGTATGTGCAGGAGTATGTGCCACATTTGCATATTTATAGTCAGGATTGCCTTATTTTACTTCTTATGTTACTAGCTTTACATACTGCATACTACGATTGAAAAAGTTCTGAATTTACCCATTGGGATTTAACTGGACTATATAAAACATCCCAAAGCTTGTGTGGCTTTGGTGATGTCACAAAAAGGAAAGTGGTTTTAATTACAGCGAATTATTGCATTTTTATGAAATATTACATTTATTTGTTTCAGTATAACTTAGACTGATGAGTCATGTACAACAAACTTAGTAATGTGCAATAAGAAAGTAAATGTTGACTTCCTGTCCCAGTTTAATGTGCAAAGACAACTATCAGTTGGCCCATTAAATGTTCTGGGTCAGCCAGTTGAGTGAGTTTATAATCATAACTACTTTTTGCATTCTGATTGGTGCTACTAGTGGCACTGACAAAAAACAACAACAATAAAAAAATAAAAAAAAAACACACAGTTCACTTTTACCTGTCTAACCTCATTCTACTCATGCGTATATGTTAAGGAATGCCTCATTACATACCTGTAACGTGAGATTATAATCTATCTGTCTTGTGTAAGCAAAGGTACAGAACAAGTCTCTTTGCTAAACGAAATGCTCGAGGTAATTACACACTGTTTGTTCCAAAGCACATTAGCAAATGCACTGTTTAATATTCATGAGGAGAGATGGTGACTTGGTGAAATGGATTTGTAGTGTGTACTCCACTCGCTTCAGATTCAGAGAAAAAGCAACAGACTAAAAAATCTTCAGGCTGTTTTTATCTCAGTTTTTTTGTTGCAGAGTGGTTATTTAGTATCTGTTTAGTTTATTTATCTCACTTCGACTAGTTACAGGAAGAAACATGTTATGAAAAGTCAGTGTGGTTTATTCTTATTAAGGATTAGCCTTTTAAAAATGTATGTGTTGTAATTCAAGAAAGTGTTTGTTCCTTCTATCACACCCACGGTAAATCAGAATGCAAGGAATTTGTTCTGATTAAGTGTGAAGACTTAAGGCCTGTCATACCAAGGACGATAACTAAAGAACAACAATATAGTTCTAAAAAAATCGTTTTTCACTATTAAAGAATAGCAGTTTCCACACCACAGCTATAACGAAAAAAGTTACAGACAAACAATATCACTGGAATCACTTTCATAACTTTTTTTTTTTTTTTTTTTTATCTGTTTAACGATTTAAAAAACTCTGACGGCCAATTAGAATCAATCCTGCAATCACAAGCTCGAGAATTTTAAAGCGGCAGACGAGTTTGCACTTAGAACAGACAGACGATATTGTCTTCTGTGAATGGGCCTTTAGACTTGTTTACAAATTACTAAAATAGCAAGAAAAGTAAATTGGAAATTAAAAAAAAAAAAAAAAACTAATGTTAGCCCATTACTCAGTGAGGGATTTTACATAGGAAAATTAGCTAATTTGACATATTTTTAACCATTTGTACAAACATACAACAGAAAAAATAAATAAATAAATACAATGACTCATTCTCCCCTTATCAAAACAGGTATTCACCTAAACTGTACAACAACAGATTTGAGAAACACATTCATATTTATATAGTAAGGAATGAAAAATACATAGTAAAAAAGAGTAATTATCTGAATAAAACTGCATTATACTGTTGTCATTCCTTTTAAGCCATGCAAAAATGTATAAAATGAGAATGTCAAATTAATACAGAAAATAGATATAAACTTCAGCCACTTCAGTGTGATGCCATTTTAATAAATACTAAGTTAATATAAATATTTTAGTGTCGGTTGCCTGTAGATAATATAAAGTGTAAACTGATTGTGAAAGTAAATGTATTCCATATACCAAACTAAAATTGGAACATGAATCACACAGGACTAAAAAATAAAAGTTACTTTGTCTGCTTTCAGTAGGCCTGTTTATTATAACACACCATGTGCTGAATTAGGTCTTGCTTATTTATGAATCCAAACAAACCAAAACTGAAATAAAAACATCTCATGAACAGACATTCAGCTGTACTTTTACAAATGGCCAAACACACACAGAGGGAAGGAAAAACAGGCCCATGCCTCTCCACTTTGCCATCTTTCTTACATGCCAATCACCAGAAAGTTTAAGGGAACGTGAGAGAGAAGCCCGTGGGAGGAAGCTGAACACAATACAGGAGATTCCAGCACTCTGGAACGCCGTGGGCAAGCTCACGCAATATAAGGTTTTCAGATATGTGACCTGAGTAAGGATGACTTCATCAGACACTGGATCTCTCTCTCTTTCTCTCGCCAGTTTTTCTTGTGGCATGCAGAAAGGCTGCTAGAGAATGAGTACTTGGTCACTGCTTGTTTCATTTGCCCAGACGTTCTAAGAACCAGTAATCTGCCTTTAAAATGCGTTCTGTCTTTGAGGACAGTAAACAGCAGGTTCTGTCAAAGCGCTACTGTACAGCAAATCCAAACACACTTTGTAAACGTCAAGGAGGGTGTGTGATAAACATCTGTGGATGTAATATTTGCCACTCCAGCAGCCCGTTAGTGAGCAATGAATGACGGTAGTGGGCACATGAACTTGATGTTATTGAGACTACTGTATTTACTGTAATTAAGCAAGTTCGACCTCATGTGGCATCATCAAGGGGGTGTAGATCAATTTCACATTAAACACATTAAAAGATTATACCAACTTTTTGTGGTTGTGAATGTTTATATTTTTCTTATTAATTTATTATATATTTTGTGTGGCAATGTGCTGCTGTGACATATACATTTTCCTTGGGGATTAATAAAGTTTATCCAATCCAATCCAATTATTTCTGTTTTTGTGGAATTCAAGAATTATGCCATTTTAATAAGACCTTTTGCTTATTAATATACCAGGACATTTTGACTTTACATCCTCTAAAAAATATAAAAATAAATTTTAATAATATTACAAAAAATAAAAACAACATAAAAACAAGAAAAACTTTTTATCATAGGAAATGTTCATTTAGAAAATTATTCATAAATGAATAAGCGTCATGTCATTGACTTGATATCAGATGGCAATACTTTAATATATACACCATGGTGCATCTTCCTTTACCATGTTATTACCTAGGTATACGTCTATTCCAAAAAAAAAACATATCTAATCATGCCTAAAAACCATAGACAAACGCTTTTTCCCTAGCAAATAAAATGACATAAAACAAGCCGATTAGCTAAAGACAATCATCCAAGAAATTGGGCATACGGCAGAAAAAATTCTATTATAGTGACATTTTAATTTCACCTACTTGCAAATGTCAGAATATAGCACTAAACGACAACTTGAAATGGTCAAAAGGAGCTGAGTTCATGTGAGGGAGATCTTGTCGCTGAGAAAGAATGCAGTAGATGAAATCAATACTAGAGTTGCTCTTTGAGAAAAGAAAGCCACTGGGTTGGCAAGAGCTCTTTGTAGTAAGTGCAGCTGATGCAGGCAGTTGAGGAGACTGTAATAGCTTTATGAGTTGTGATCAGGACTCTATAAGCATTCGCTGTTGTGTTGCTTTGCTAGCGTGCTAAAGGAGGCCTTTCGATTCGATAACCCTATAACATTGCTTTAAAACACAGCTCCCTCAATCTTGTTTAGATAAGGTCAAATACTTTTTTTGTTGCGGGTGTATGCCAGCACAACATCTGTGCTCCCCCTGAGGGCAACTCATAGACCTTCAAGGTTAAAGTGAGTGTTACTGAGAACCAATTAGAGGTTTCAAGTGCGATGTGCCTTATAGACTACACAATAGAGTAGGACTGTGTGGTAAAATTGCCCCAAAAAAGGTATAAAGCCACCAGTTTTGTTCATTTTGATACCAGACTATCTATTCAGACCAGTTATGCAGTCAGGTAGCATATGTCAAGTACAAAACCAAAAGTCATGTTTTAGGGATGTAAAAAAAAAAAAAAAAAAAAAAAAAATCATGTGATGTATTTATAACAGTTTATTTAGTAAGTGATTATTATTACTATGTAATTACTATTTAATACCTAGTGTATTACATGTGTATTACATATGAATTAATTCAATTGTAACACTCATTGTGGAAAATATAGTCCCACTTTTAAGTTCTCAAGAGCCATTTAGCTTTTTTGATGTTTTATGAAGCACAATTTATGATGTCATTGTTGTCATTTTAATTTTTTATTTTTTTTATTATTATTATTGCTGATAATGTTTTTGAAACATAATTTTATCATATTTCAGTCTTTCTCCATTCAAGTGCAGTACACAGGAGCTGTGTTTGCACAGCTGGAAACAGCTGCCCGGGGCCATTATGAATATGGCCACCGATTAAACAGACTTGCCTTGAAGGGACTTTAGATTACATGAACTCTATCACAACAAATGTTAAGCATGCTGAGACAAAAAAAAAGGGAAAACGTTAAATGAAGAAAGTTCATACTGCCAAGTTATGTATGCAGGGCCGTTATCATGTGAGGGTTAACTGGTGTTACCGAGAATTACTGAGTATATGAATTCAATGAATTCCAGCTACATTTCTGTTTGCATGACCATTGCTAATTTTCAGAATAGCATACTATCATATTCATACTGTTTTGAAGTATGCAGTATATGCACAGAATGCAAACAGAATACCCAGATAACCAACTAAATTTGACAATATATGAAATATGCAGTACACTGCATGACATGCTGCATCCCAATACGCAATGCAATTAACCTTACATTTTTTTTCTTTTCTTTTTTTTGTTTATTTTTGTTATTATTATTTTTGTTATCTAAATTAATGAAGGACGTAAATATAATATATATGAAAAACATGTCTTTTTAACATTAGAGAAAGTGAGTAAGTGATGTTACATGTTGTTAGGTATGGTGTCCCATGCTTGGAATTTTTACTCTTCATTAGCCTCGTTTCTGTCGGGACAAAAGCAGGCGTGCTAGTGCGTGCCAGTCGCGTTTCCACTGTCACTTCCGGAGATTGATCGTGCCTCGTTGGTGTTTCCTTGGGGCTAATGGCGCGGGTTTTTTGGGCCGACGAAAACCTTGGGCCAAAGCAGGCCAACTGCGGCTAGAGGAGTGGCTATGAACAAAGGCGGAGTTTCTTCGCATCTGGAGAGCATCAGCACCGTGGATCGTTTCATAAAGTTAACAGCTATAACACCAGCATTAAAGACTTTTAAAATAATTTGAGCTTAAAACTCACTTTCAGACAGCAGCAAGTGTTAGAAACTTCTATTTTAGATCCAGTGTGGATTATGATCACCATACAATGCAGAAATAGGTATTAAGCGATGCAAAAGACTATGCACGCTAGCCATTAACGTTACCATAGTAAACAAAACATGGTAAATACGACCGCTTGAAGAAATCAGACATCAGCTTCTCATTCTCTTTCACAATCGTGTATTTTTTTAGTAACATATTTTATCTGTCACAAGTCTCGTCTCGAGACTTTAGCTCCGCGTACGTAATAAAAAATTATCATAATAATGGATTTTGTTCGGGAGCTCCCTCTGCTACTCTGCATTTTATGGAAAAAATATAGAAATTATCTCAGACTCTCTAACTATTAGGCCACAACTGCCCCCCTTTCATGTCATCTTCTTTCTTGTTATTTGGTGGGGTGGGGGTGGGGGGTTCCAGATATTATTATTTTTGCAATTATGATATATTAAAGTTTTGTTTATATTATGTAAGGGGAAATGAAAATACATTTGGAAAATATGCAGAGACATGCAACTAATTCACTAGTAAACCTAATACACCATTATGTGACTATAACTACCTGTTCAAGATAGATTTTGTGTATATTTCAAATAATATTTAAATGAATATCTTGTTATAATTATATGCAAACCAATTACGCATATTCAAAAGTATCTAAAGCACACAATATCTAACCCCTGATGACCCACCTCCTCATATAAAACACTTACCTTAAAGGGCTATGACAACATTTAACAACTCTACAATATATGACCCATTTCTGTGTGATGTTTGAGTCATATGTGCCATGTATGTGTCACAATTAGTTTCTGTGGTAATTGATTTTTCCCTATGAGGACACTGTTTACTAGCTCATAACACTGCCAGTGTATTTCCAGTGACTAGAAAAAAACAACAGGTAGCTTTCATGAAGGTGTCTGACTTTCACATTGAAGAGACAGAAATGTGTGTGACAAAGCACAGTTAGAGCATCAAGGCTTTTTTTAGATGTTTTGACCATCTAGGTTTTTACAGTTCGTGTTTCTGACATCGTTTTCAAAGCTCTCAGCATTATATTTTCTCTGAAACCTCAAGACAAGTGAAAGACAGGTGGTATGAAAAAGCAACACACTCTGTGGAAATATGTTTTGCTTTCAAAGTGAATACTAAGCCTATTTAGTGTTATGAAAATGAGTCATCTCTCCAGGGTATGTCAGGAAAATGTATGACATACATTTCATACAGTAACTTAGCTAGACTGACTAGATAGTCATACTTATAATTCTTTAAATTACAGAGTCTAAAGGCCACATCAATCACAGTAACTATAACTATAAAATTCAAATTTCCTCAGAGAAAAGTTTTTTTTTTCTTTTCTATTTTTAACCAAAGAGTGGTGTTACATGTTTGAGCGCTATAAACAAATGCACTCAAACAATATATTTTCTGCTCACTCTGTGATAAGATCTCAAAAGGAAGTTATTCATACACTTGACTGATGTTATAAGGGGTTTGGAGTAAAAATATGTTAAAAATGTTATGTTTTGTTACACAACGGTTTACAAAAACTTCTCATCACAAGTTTGGGAAGATGTTTGGCACATATTGTTTTTTTTCAAATGCAATTAATAAGCGACTCAAAATCGAGCCGCTCTAAACACAGCTCTTCTCTATGAAATACTCTGTGCATATTTATTTAGCCTTTGCAATTTCATAATTGTACTAAGCTAAATCGTGATTTCGGTTTTATTTTGATTAATCGTGCAGCCCTACCCATAACTGCATCATTATAAGGGAAATAAAAGGATTGTGGATCAGCTTAACAACTTGCACTGGGAATGCTAACCAGATAGCTTTCACCAAATATTGCAGCTTGTTTATCCCTTCACACTACCAATAAATAAATACATAAATACATAAAATGAGCAGTATATGTCGTAAGCTACTCGGTTTCCAGAAAGTAAACAAGTATTCAATTAAAAAACTTGAAAACTGTTTTTTTGACACTTATTCAACTTACCAATACAACAGTGGTATTGGATTTTATACTGACACCTATTGGCCTGGATACAATACAACACAAAAATACCATCGTAGAAACATTTACGTATTTATCTCACAACCAAATGACAGTCCAGCAATGTAGACTTACTCAGATTAAAAAGTGTAGAATTCTACAAGTCATGTGATTTCAGAATGGCTGCCACCATGAAGAGCAACCACCCTTACATAGAATAAAACAGTGTTTTTCTACACCACATCACTGGGGAGACTCTTATTTGAGTTAATTCTATTAATTATGAAAACAGTACACAGTGCACCTATAATCCTCTGGGGTCCGAGGGTGTTTTGGGGCCCGGATAAGTTTTGACATGCCCTGACATTTGTGCTTTTTTCATTTGTTTATAAAAATTTTACTGGCTAAAGTTTAAAAACACTGTAATCAGCACGAACTGGGCTACAATAATATGTGAGCAGAATGTATGTATGTGACTGTGTTTTTGAGAAAACAACGTTTATGCGTGCTTAGTGAAAAACTGACATAAGGCCATAAAACACATACAGAACATTTATTCATAAGACTCATTTTTGTGATAACGCTTGCTTGTTACAGTTATGTTTATTATTTTTATTTATTTATTTATTTTTTTGGATCAGTAACGTCTCCCATCATGCACTCTGCTTTTAGAAGTTGCATAAGTGTTCAAATCCAAACTAGATGCTGTTTCCTGCTTTAAAGATGCAAGTCTTGCTGTACAAGCACACTGTAGTTTTGCCCTTCCAAAAGCTCTTGGCCCGTAACCAATGAGGAAAATGTACATTGATTAAATACTGTCAGTAGTTGGGCCTGCAGTGTTCTGTTCTCTGCTGT
Organism: Cyprinus carpio; assembly: GCF_018340385.1. Lineage (NCBI taxonomy): Eukaryota > Metazoa > Chordata > Actinopteri > Cypriniformes > Cyprinidae > Cyprinus > Cyprinus carpio. The sequence goes on along the minus strand of NC_056575.1, from coordinate 35,658,738 downwards.
ACAGTCTGCCTGAGTCTTCCTTATAGAGCGTATTGAGCTCTAGCTCAGCGGGTTTCTTGTCACTGCTCAATACACTCAGACACACTTTTTCATTTTCCTCAATACAACCCATTATGTGGTCTCTTATGGCCTTAAGGTCAATGGAGCGGCTTTCCTGCTGTCGTGACAGATCATGGTGCATCAAAATACCACCGTGAGATCAGCTCTGAGCATTCTGGTCTATACGCAATTCAGTCACCATTGTTTCACACTCAGCAACAATTTAGCATTTCAGAAAAAGACAAGGGAGCTTTTTAAATGTTGATGTTGATGAAACAAACACACATTATATTCTTTAACTATTTCATTTTAAAGCACTTTTTAATGGACCAAAACTTCACCAACAGGAATTACAGTAAAGTGTCTTGCAAACTTGTTTATTCACAGCAAACTTTCTGTTAATTTGTGTAGCCAGTCATTTGTCAGCAAGACAGATTGTGCCATGACTAGCAAATAGTTGTTTGGCTAACCTTTTGGCGAATAGTTATGACAAACATTTTGTAACAATGGATAAATTGATGAGCTTTAGCATGCTAACAGTATCTACTGGAATAATAGCCATGCTGAAACTCTCTGAAAAAACTCTTTCTAATATGGTAATAAATTGTAACAAATCTACTTCCTTCAACAACACATTTTAAGACAACTACTTTCATATTCTATTTGCACATGTATAGATACACATTAGCTGCAGCATCACAACTAGCTGTTTTTTGTTTTTTTTTTTTTTTTTTTCAGGTATACCACGCCATTAGAAGTGCATGTTTTAACACTTAAAGGGTTAGTTCAGCCAAAAATGAAAATTATGTCATTAATGATTCACCCTCATGTCGTTCCAAACCCGTAGGACCTCCGTTCATCTTCGGAACACAGTTTAAGATATTTTAGATTTAGTCCGAGAGCTTTCCTGTCCCTCCATTGAAAATGTATGTACGGTATACTGTCCCATGTCCAGAAAGGTAATAAAAACATCATCAAAGTAGTCCATGTTGACATCAGAGGGTCAGTTAGAATTTGTTGAAGCATCGAAATACATTTTGGTCCAAAAATAACAAAAATTACGACTTTATTCAGCATTTTCTTCTCTTCCGGGTCTGTTGTGAGTGAATAAAGTCATAATTTTTTTTATTTTTGGACCAAAATGTATGTGTTTTGTGAATCTCGCGTTGAAACTCCCCAAGATTAGAGAAGCAGTTTACAGTAAATGATGGAACACAAAAAAAAAAAGCTTGGAGTTCTACCCTTGCTCTGGTACAGTGGATAAAAAATAATTTTAACCACTGATTCTTTCCAGTGTCATCTTTCAGAAGTGAAAATAAAACAAATTTGCTTTCAGAGCATAGGACACAGTGTCTTCTCAACATGATGTCAACCACACAAACAAGCTACAGTGTTTAAGGGCAGGTCAATTTGTTTATGCAAGCTGATTATGCAAATATGTTACGCCCTGATGTGTAGCCGTCAAGGAAGTGTGATTCAATAACTGTCGACTCGTTTAGGCGGTTGAGTCAACTCTTTCTTTTGGGGGACAATAACTTTATTCTTAGTGCCCTTTCGGCTTTACAACTTTGCAGATTGTTTACATTCACATACAGCTGCATACTGCATGAAAGGCAATATTCGAAATTGCATAATAGGGGCACTTAGATTTTAGGGATGTATTAGTAGTGGCATTTTAGGGGCACTTAAAACATCAGAAAAGTTAACTCTGACAAATACAACATCCAAGTATGAAAGTAGTCCCCACATAAAATAAAATAATTAAATAATAATAATAAACATTTTTGACTGAATAACTCATATAAGCACTTATTAACAGAACAAGAAATGTGAAGCTTCACATTTCTGCATTTAAAACCCTTCGCTAAATTTGCCCCATTGACTTCCACTGTGTTACTAAATGCCTTTTTCTTTTCTTTTCCTTTCTTTCTTTTTTTTTTTTTTTTTTTTTTTCAAACTGGAAGATTATTTTCTAAAGTAATCGACGCATGTCACAGGTTCCTCACAGAGCCAAAGTTGTATTTAACCCTCAACATTTTTTAAGCTTATCATAATTGATGATTTTTATTTTAGTTTTGGTTTTTTTTTTTGATTTGTGCAGTGACCTCCGGTTTGAAGCGGGCGGCTTGCAAGGAAAAGCAAATCAGCACAGTAATGTGCAGGGCTGGCGCCGGGTATAATCTCCCATCAAGCCTGGGGAGCAGTAGACCAACAGAGGTTCACCAACGCAATGAGTCACATAGCAACCAGAATTTACGCTTCGGCGGATGCTGGAAACCACGTGAGCGTTTGATTCGGGCCCAATCACACACAGTCCGCCCTGGGGCCCAGGTCATCATCAGCCGATTCAGAGAAAACAATGTTTATTCTACAGAACAAATAAACCACGCCCTACCCTTTATTAAAGATATACACACAAAAATCACACACAGGCACTTAAATACAACCACGGGAAAATATGCAGCCCATTATTTCCAACAATACAGTAGCACCTGGATCTACTTGAAGACTGCCCTCAAGCAACTATTTCAATTCTACTCTCATTTCATTTTACATGCTTTAATGCATTCTGCTACTAATAAGTCCAGCAGCCACTCTGGACTGAATGCAAGCCTGTTTTTCCTGTCTGACCTTGCTTCTAAGCAAATAATATTTTTTCATACAGTTCCAAGAAGTTTGTAATTTCCCTCATCATTGTCTGGGGACAAATAGTGGGCGATGTCACAACCACATTCACAAAAGCACTGGGGGGGGGGGGGGGGAGAGGGGGGGGGGTCTGGCCCGCCCGGCTATAAATTTCAAGAAACTCTTTGCTTTTAAAAGGGATCCTGTAGTTCACCAAAAAAAATAAAAAAAAAAACAATTAATACATTAATACTCACCCTCATGTCACTTCAAACACGTTTGTTATTTTATCTGTGTTCTCCTGGCCACTTTTCTGGCCCAAAAGTGAATGGAAATTGAAAAACTCGAAACTCGAAAAATCATAAATCGCCATAAATGTAGTTCACAATGAAGTTGTGCGCCAATAATGCAAGTCATCTACAAATCATATGATAACATGCCTAATGTAAATCATTCACAGAAAATCCATGATGCCTTTCATGAAGAGTTCATGACGAGCGAGTGAAATGAGTTTTGTAAGTCAGATCTTTAAATGATTCAGTTGAATCTGGTTACTAAAACCGTTCTGGTGTGTGTTTCCTGTACAAACAATGTAATTGACTTAACTTCCACAAATTTGATATCGGAGTATAGTCGGAGAAGATGCAACAGTTTAGTTAAGACCGTAGTAACTTTGTTGCTCATTCCAGTTGATCACACTGTTGTTAATGACATCACAAGGATGGGTGAGTATAAACTCATGCTGATTCATATGTTTGAGATCTAATTTAATGCCAGATTATTGCTGTAAATAACTAACATGGCTATACATGGAAATACACTATTATGATTTGCATGTATATGTAATTAAAGATGTAGAACATAATGCAAGTTTTGCTTGCTTATTTTGCATGAAAGCATGATCCATTTAGGTCCACAATTTCACAAAAACAAAAACTATGCTTCTAACCACAAATTGAGAGCTGTAGATCCAACCACAACTTTGCGATTTTACATTTAAACTATGTTTTTTTGGGGAAGCACAGAATCATTGAATTATGTTGGTAATGCCAAACTAATGATCAAAGTATGCTAATGAAACATCGCTGAATAATTCATTTTGTTTGACACACAAGCTATTGTGTATGGCTTCAGAAGTACATATGTCATATGGACTACTTTAATGCATCCTTTTTTGAAGCTTAAAAGCTCCAGTCCCCATTCATTGTATAGTTGCATAGCAAATGAGACCAATACATTATTTAAAATGTCTCCTTTTATGTCCCACAGAAAAAAAAGAGAGAGAGAAAAAAAAGTAAGTCATACCATTTAGAACGTAAATAAACTATTCCTTTAATGCGACAGTACACCTCTAAAGCTCCCATGTGATTCAAAAAATACAAACGAGTGAATAATATCGTAAAGCTACAAGCAAAATTAGGACAGACTGGTTAAAATCAATTCATCTAAGGGGAATCAACACATCGATCTCCTGGCTGAAAACCCGTAGAAATTGCACACCCACACTCAGATTCTCACGAATTTGCACACACGTTCCAAACCACCTGCGAGTGGAACCTGTGCTGTTTTGAGATTGCTTAAAGATTTGCTCGGACCAATATTAAAATTATGTCATTCACATTTTTTTTTCTTCTGTGTCATGTAAAACAAGACGTGTTTCGAAGAATATGATCCAAGGTGCAAGCTGCTATTTCCATGCAATAAAATAAATTGGAATGACTCTCTCAAGCCGCCACAAATAACACAAAAACCCAAGTGACCCTACCTAACGGCTTTTCTGATCTGAAGCTATTCCGTGAATAAAATTCTGAATTAAACTCAAGCATTGCTTTTTTAATCAAGGTCGTCCTAAGGATACTGGGTTTATGGAGTAGAAAATGTTGAGAATTGCTACCCTCAAGAGAGACTAGAAAATCTCAGGTGGGTCTACGGCTGCACTTTTTACCCTCCAGATCGCGAGTTACAGAATACAATGAACCCCCAGACACCTCCAACCCGAGCAAGAGCTTATTAAAAACATCCCTAATTATTTATCTTCTAATGAAGTTAGACGTGAGAATCATAAATTGCCAGCACGTGAATCTCATGGATTCCTCTCAGTGAACATGATGATAGTAAAAAGAACGACCTCTAGTAAGAACACAGTCCTGGCTGAAAGTAGTGTTTAAAGTTGGGCAAGCTGCCTCCCACTTATGTATGCTGAACAGAGAAACTTCTGAAGTGTCTTACAACACGAAACTGATTCAACCACGGATTCGTTAAATTTTTTGCTTTTTTGACTTCCGAGTCTGTTCTGCGCGCTACCAAAAGTTGACCAGGTCAATTTGGAACCCACTGATTATGCTGTAAACAACCGTGCTTTTACAAGTAAGACACTTGAATTAAAACGGACTTGCACAAACACGCTCCGTATTTCTGCAAAGGAGTAACTTGCTGTTAAAAAATAGGTGCAGGCCTGAATATTATGGAGATAAATGTGTTGCACATTGGCAGAGCTCTTAGCATAGGCTCACATTCCACGTCATCACAAAAAGCTGCGTGACAATTTGGCATGCCAAGACTTCCACGCCTTTTCCAATACTGGACTAAACTGTTAGTCCCAGCATGCGTCTGCGCCTGCCTTAAAACCAAAACCCTAGAAGGATATTAACAAAAGTAATGGGATTTCTTTCTCGGTTGCAGTTTGACAATACGTTACTTTTTAATAACTACCTATGGTACTTACATTCAAAAGTAGAGACATATTTAGTAAATGTACCTAAATGCATTTTTAAACGTAACTACATGATGTAATAATTTAGTCACTAATGAAATATATAATAGTTAGAAACATAAAATACAGTGGGTCCATTATGTACTTCCTATAAGATCAACAAGCCCGGTTATTGATCGTTAGGTTCCCCTGTAAAAACAAAAAAAACCAGTTGGCTGACCATTTTTTCAATACTTAATTTTAGTGTGTTCAATCAACTTAAAATATGTAAAATGTAAAATTTTAAAGTTCTTAGCACATTTGTGTTTTTGGATTACCTGAATAATTTTTGTTGCAAACAGGGCAGTTTGATATTAGTTTTACCTGCATAAGGCTGGATCAAGATAGCAAATATGAAAATTCAGTGCCATTTTTGAGATCTGAGTAAAGGGACAACAGCGGTGTTTCTTTTCAGTTACTTTGACATTTAAAGAGTTTCTGTCATGTTGGAAGTTGAAGTAATTACTTTTATAAGACCTCAGATTTACAGTTTTTGCCACAAGCCATATATATCTAGAGACCAGGCCTATTATAAAGTCCTGAGGGTGGGGGAGACCTTTTTTGATAAGGCAACACAATATCAACACTTTAGCAACTACTTAA